>NC_056720.1:360640-363505 GCF_018831695.1 Puntigrus tetrazona
TTCCACACTGTTGGCAGGTGTAAGGCTTCTCTCCAGTGTGGACTCTCATGTGCCTGTTAAGGTCTCCTTTTTGAGTAAAACATTTTCCACACTGTTGGCAAATGAATGGTTTCTCTCCATTGTGAATTTTCATGTGCCTGTAAAGGCTTCCTTCGTGAGCTAAACTTTTTCCACACTGTTGGCAGGCGAAAGGCTCATCTCCTGTGTGAATTTTCATGTGCTTATAAAGGCTTCCTTCACAAGTAAAGCTTTTTCCACACTGTTGGCAGGCGAAAGGCTTATCTTTAGCGTGAACTCTCATGTGCACTTTAAGGTTTCCTTCGTAAGTGAAATTTTTCCCACACTGTTGGCAGCTGTAAGGCTTCTCTCCGGTGTGAACTCTCTTGTGTCTGTGAAGACTTTCTTTTCGGCTGAAACTTTTCCCACACAGTTGGCATATGAAAGGACTCTCTCCTGTATGAATTATCATATGGTCATTAAGGTTTCTTTTTCTATAGAAACTTTTTCCACACTGTTGGCAGGTGAAAGGCTTCTCTCCAGTGTGAATTCTCATGTGCACTTTAAGGTTTTCGTTGTGTATGAAACTGACTCCACACTGTTGGCAGGTGTAAGGCTTGACTCCAGTGTGAATCCTCATGTGCACTTTAAGGTTCCCTACATGAGTGAAACTTTTTCCACACTGTTGGCAAGTGTAAGGCTTCTCTCCAGTGTGAGCTCTCATGTGCACTTTAAGGTTCTCTTTTTGGGTAAAACCTTTTCCACATTGTTGGCAGGTGTAAGGCTTTTCTCCAGTGTGAACTCTCATGTGCACCTTAAGGTTTCCTTCGTGAGTGAAACCTTTTCCACACTGTTGGCAACTATAAGGCTTCTCCCCAGTGTGAACTCTCATGTGCACCTTAAGGTTTTCTTTATGTTTGAACTTTTTCCACACTGTTGGCAGGTGCAAGGCTTCGCTCCAGTGTGAACGGTTTGTTTCTTACAACGTGTGAGCTTTGCAGGTTCATTCAGACTGTTTTCACAGCAAAAAGGAGTTAAAAAGGTTCCTGTTTTATGAGTTGTTTTCTGTGAGAATGTTTGTTTAGTCTGTGGCCAACTGAAAGACTCTTCTTCTGTTTTAAAATTATCATAATTCTCATATTGTTCTTTCTCTTCAATTTCATTTGATACTGTGAGCTCCTCTTTCAGCAGCAGGTCTGTGATGAAAAAGGACAAATTAAAGTTAGCCCAGTTTAATGGCACAAAGAAACAGTTATCAAAACATTCATTGGTTTGGTTTCTTTAAAGTTAAAATATGCAATATGCATGATATAATATTGTTATGCTAAAACTAAAACATGGAAAATTTCAAAATAATCCTGTAGAATGTAATTTTGCCTTGAGCACAAGACTTAAAACACTTCAGGTTTTGAGGAATGAAAACCAGGTTTGACTTCTAAAGATTTTTTGGTTAGAAACACAAGCCGGTCCACACTTTCAGGCCTTAGGGATGCACGCAAACATGCATTATGTATTTATAATACATCGATTATACATATACATGTTTACTCAGTTACTATGCCATGAGTATGCTATACTTCTGTGTTTGGATATATGTGGATTTTCTGTACGAGAGCGCCTTCTGGCATCCAGTATGAATGAAACAGGGTTAATAATGCTAATGGCCAATGCATTAATTAATAATTACATATTTATGAACTTATTTTATTTTTTAAGAAAACATGCAGGAAACTAATAGAGTACGTTTGCGATGGTATGAGACTTTTGTGTGTGTGTGTGTGTGTGTGTGTGTGTGTGTGTGTGTGCAATTTACTAAATTTTATACTCCATTTTAGAGAGTACAACAATGCATACTTTCCCCTGAAAGCAAACAACGTTGATTGCATCAAATACGTTCTTGGTTTCTCTCTGAAATGCCGGAAGCCGTAACTCGAGGAGGATGATTGTAACTCCCTGATAACTATAAGGCGATGCAATTAATGGAAATTGTTTCAATTATTGCTTAAAAATGCAAAAATCGGGACAAAGCAGTAACTGTGCCCCTTTTCGCTCCTCTATAAAAGACCCGTTTCACATGCAAATCAGTAAAATCATTATGGTGTTATTCTGATGACGTAAAATGGTTGCACATGAAGGTTGCTACTTTTAACTCAGAAAATAAAATACTGATATGACCACAGTTACTGAAAAACTTACAGGCGCTGATGATTATAACCACAGGCTTAAAATAAATGCTGTTCTAGAAATTTTTTGCTTTATTTTTTTAAACACATTTCAGTAAAAGACACAATTTACACTATATTAATCTATGCCTTAATACCCAGAGACCCTTTAAAAGCGAGAAAGACAACTTTTCTGTGAATCCGCTCAGACGGAGCAAAACACGGACAAGTAAAGAAACCGTTTAAACCTCTGTCAGTTACGTCTTAAATGAACAAACAGTCAAGAATGAAATTACGTTTGTAACAATATATCGGATCCGTGCAGTTCTTCTCTGTGAATGAAGAAACCAAAGCACCTTTAATTCAGTGTTTGGTAAGTTAGGTTTCATTCATTTTCATTAAATCAGAACACCTCGTCTGGACTCGCATCAGTTCTATAAGAAAAGAACACCAACCAAAAATATAACTTTATGTAAACTCTCATCACTGGACCTTTTTGACACTTGTGTATGTAGTCATCATACAACATAGAGAGCTAAAATAGTCAAAAGTAATGATATCTTTCTCTTTTTTTGAAAGAGAAACTTCAAATATATAATGCTTTTTTTCTGTAGAGCCTTTTAATAATCATGACATGAGAAAGAAAACCAACCTATTTGTTCCTCAGTGTCTTCTTCTTTGATTCTGAACTTTCTTCAATCTTCAC
>NC_056720.1:363605-368516 GCF_018831695.1 Puntigrus tetrazona
TGAACCAAGAGAAAGTACACGATCTGCAATGCCTAAAAGCGTAAAAAAGACAAGTATTAATATTAAAACACCACATAACCAGTGTTTGATAGCAGGGGCTCTGCAGATAACGTGTAGTTACGTTTTATTCGCAAACGATAAACACGCGAATCGATCTCGGGATTTAGGAATAGAGATCGTTCACATCAAGATCGAAATGGATCAGAAATAATGATTTCCGCTCACCCTAAAAACCCCAGTCCAGTCAATCACAGACTAGACACGAGCCGCTTCGTCTCATCGTTCNACGACAGAAACCACCTCCTCGGATGTTCTCAGCTTATCCAAAGTACTAGTTGAACACATTGTAACATATGTGCTGCTGCTGTGTTCGTATCTTAACTGTTTAGCATTAGTACTTTAGTCATTTACTTGAGTGAAACCGAAACCATATTTTGTACGACAAATTATTGTAGAGTAGAAACTGCAGTGATTTTTCCCTCCATTGCATTTACTGTAAGTATCCTTCAGAAATCATTTGCTGTTCGACAAACCATTTTAATATCACTTTCTTTTCAAAAAAGTACCCTTGTAATAATATAAANTATTTAAAAAAAAAAAAAAACAACATAACATGTTCACTTTTATTAGATATCGCAAAAAAAAAAACATATATGTTAACTATTTAAATTATAACAATTTTCCAGATTTGCTAAGAAACATTGGGATGTTATCGTGTATATCGTGATTAATTATGTAAAGTTTAATAATTTCTGTTTAATATGAAGTAAAACAACGTTTGTTTGTTTTTTCATGCGCAAAAGTATTTTAATGTTTGTAAGGTATTTAAAATACTAATGCTACCAAGTCTGGAATAATTGAGATTGTTTAATGGTTGCAAAATAATCATATTGTGAAATATTATTACAATTTAAAATAGCTGTTGACCATATCGTAGAATGTAATTTATTTCTGATCAAAGCCGAATTTTCAGCATAATTACTACAATCTTCACTTTCTTTCAAGAACAAAATTACTGACTCTAAACTTTAGTTTTACACACACACACACACACATCTCAGAAAGTTTCTGAAGGTAACGAGCTTATTGCGACAACACAGAGTGATGTTTCTTCTTATGACTCATCAGCTGATTTGATTGGTTGAAGCTCTTCCCACACGCGGTGCAATGATACGGTTTCTCTCCGGTGTGAATCCTCTCGTGAGCTTTCAGGGTTCCTGAGCGAGAGAACCTCTTGTCGCAGTGCGAACACTTATACGGTTTTTCTCCCGTGTGGATCCTCTGGTGCAGTTTCAAGTGCGTGGCCGATAAAAACCCGTTCCCGCACTCGAAGCACACGTGAGTCCTCGCGCCGGTGTGTATCTTCTGATGCTCTTTAAAACCGTCCAGTCGAGCAAAACTCTTCCCACACAGAGAGCACAAGTACGGCTTCTCCTGCGCGTGGACTTGCAAGTGTCTCTTCAGTACAGACGACGAAAGGAACATTTTAGAGCACTGGTCGCAGCTAAAGGGCCTGACAGCAGAGTGAGTGTAGAGATGCTCTTTAAGACTGCTGACGTGTGTAAAACTCTTCCCACACTGGACACAAGAGTATGGTCTCTCTCCGGTGTGGATCCTCAGGTGCTCCTTAAGATTCTCTTTATAGGTGAAACTCTTTCCGCAGAGATCGCATACGTGCGGCTTTTCTCCGCTGTGGATTTTGATGTGCCTCCTAATGGCCCCCGGGAGCGCAAAACCTCTTCCGCATTGAGGACACGTGAACGGTTTCTCCCCGGTGTGAATCGTTACGTGCCTGTTCAGGCCCGTTTTGTACGCGAAACTCTTGCCGCATTGTTCGCACGTGAACGGTTTATCTCCGGTATGAACTCTTGTGTGATCAACAAGGTTTCCTTTACTCCTGAAACTCTTCCCACATTGAGAACAAGCGAACGGTTTCTCGCCGGTGTGAATTAGCATGTGGCGCTCAAGGCCGATTTTTTGCGTGAAACTCTTTGCACATTGAAAGCAGTTGAAAACCTTTTTGCTTCTTTCTTTTTTTGGGGATTTATGACTCGATGTTTCTCCAGGCATGATATTATATTTCTCCTCAAGCAGTTCTTGCTCTTTCACTTCCATCAAATCTACATAAACATAGTATAAATTAATCATTAAAAGCTTTGCTCTAGATTTAACAGATTCATACAGCCACTATGGTTTTGGCTGTTATTTTAAAGTGCACCGACTTAAACCCAATGAACTGCATGCAGCTTGAATGTTCTCCAGCCTCATCAAAGGCTTAAGAATAAACACCAACCTGTTTGTTCTTTAGTGTGTTTCACTCTGCAGGGTTCTGGATCTCTCATGTTCTCTCTGTCCTTCAATAAACTCTGTCTCTGCAGATTTTATTTCTTCCTGGTGAACTGGAAGCCTCAATGTTCCAACATTAATCACCGAATTGTAAGAGTAAGAAGCAGATCTGCCAAAATTATATCAGTTAAAATACATTGATTTCTCCACGAATTCTCACATTAAGTGTTCATCTAATTGTATACGTTCTAAATATATATCATAAGATACGCATTCTTCATTTATCTATTAGCATGGTTTATGGAATATGGAACCCATGAATGTTCAAACTATATTAAGAACTGTCGAATTATTTTTGGAACCATCCATCAAAGCAATGAAATCAGTGCGTTATATAAGTAACTGCCTGATATCTTTCAGTCATGTTATATTCAAAACAAAACTCTTCATATACGTACTTCGAGAAGTCAATAGCATATAGCATTAGCATTCAACGGTTTTGACCCTTACTGCCGTTTTCAAACAAAGAGCGTGTAACGCTGAAAAGGAATCACCTTAACAACTTTTCTGTTTATAATCGTTTGAAAACCATTTGTTTTTGTGCTAGTTCTCACTATAAGAGACCTGGAACCATTGTGATCAAAAATGTAATTAGTCATAATTTCAATACATATACCGTTTTATTCATTTACTATTTTGCCGCCGACATAACTAAGAAATAACCGTTTGTGAATATGAAGCGTTAAAATAAGCATGTTTCATTATTTCCGTATAGAAAAACAAATCTTGGTATCCTAGACTTCTTAAAATGATATATATTTCGCGAACGTCTTTGTTAACACTGCAATCTGACGCCACTTAAAAAAAGAATATTAAAATGAAACCTACATCTTCTCGGTTCCTCCAGCATCATCTTCTTCTACGTTTCATGGTGGCACGCAAAACACTTGAAGGTACGTTTCCGCCATCTTCTGGATTAGAAAACACAACGCAAGGAGACACGGGGAACTTGATAAAACGCATTTTGCCGTGCCAGAAAAGTGTACTTGAAACGTACTGTGTATTAATAATAATAAAAAAACCCAAACAAACACGTATAGTCTGTTTAAATGTTTTGGTTTTCTAGATATGAACTGCTAAGTTTCTCATGTTCTCCGCTAGGTGTCAGCACGAACATAAACAAAACAATACTGAGTGTCTTGTCAGAATACAAAAATATAAAAGGTATTATATCATAATTTAGTAACAACTAAAACGGCCATAACCTGAAAATAATACAATTACAACAGCAATAGATACCATTACAGAAAATTTGAATGGTTTCCACCAAAACGCCATTATAAACGTTATCAATTGTTAGCCATTAAAAAAATGTTTTGGGACATATTCCATTAAGACTTAATAAGCCACAAATAGAAGGTTACAGATAACCGATAGCCACTGCAGTTAGGTTAGCGAAATAAAGAAAGTTCATGTGATTTTTAATGAAGACAAACACACAGTATAGACCTGGTGATAAAACAGTTTATTTACTGTATTCAGATGCAACGTTGAAACAAAAGGTTTGGTTGAATCCTTTTACGGGATTCAGATTCGCGAGGTACCTTCGAATCGCGCATTTTCCGTGTGAATCAGTAGATAATTTGATCGCTTATTACCAGGCTCTCAGCGGTGTGGCTTTTCTCGTGCGCTTTCAGGTGCGGCGACTGAGCGAAACCCTTCCCACAAAGCGAGCACTTGTACGGTTTCTCTCCCGTGTGAATCCTCTGGTGCTGCTTGAGCTGGTCGGAGGTAATAAAAGCCTTGCCGCATTCATAACACACGTGATCCTTCACACCGCTATGGACCTCCTGATGCCTTTTAAAGCAGTCCACTCGCGCGAAACTCTTTCCGCAGAGAGAGCACAAGAAAGGCTTCTCACCCGAATGAACTCTCAGGTGTCTCTTCAGCGCCGACGCAGTAATGAAATCCTTACCGCATTGATCACAGCTAAAAGACCGTTCGGCGGCGTGAGAGAGCTGGTGATCTTTGAGGCCGTTGACGTGTCGGAAACTCTTCCCACATTGTTCGCAACTGTAAGGCCGCTCTCCAGTGTGGATCGTCATGTGAAAGCGGAGCTTTTCCTTGCGTATGAAGCTCTTCCCGCACTCTTGGCACGTGTGCGGCCTCTCTCCGGTGTGGAGTTTGACGTGCCGCTGCAGGTTGGTGTTCGTCGTGAAGCTCCTTTCGCAATGCAAGCACGCGTAAGGCTTTTTCCCAGTGTGGGTTATCACGTGCCTCTTGAGCCTCGTTTTGCACGCCAAGCGCTTTCCGCACCACTCGCACGTGAAGGGCTTCTCTCCGGTGTGGATTTTTATGTGCCTGTCGAGTCGTTCTTTACACGCGAAACTCTTGGCGCACACAAAACACGCGAAAGGCTTCTCTCCGGTGTGGATTCTTATGTGGCGCTCGAGTCGCGATTTACCTGCAAAACACTTCCCGCACTGAGGGCAGATGTAAGACTTCTTGACTTTGGTTGTTTTTTGCGTGAGGGTCAAAGGTTCTTCATCGGCGATGGAGTGATAACGTTGCTCCTCCACCTCATCCGAGTCTTCACGTTCCTCTTTTACGTCCATCAGACCTAAA
>NC_056720.1:368616-370035 GCF_018831695.1 Puntigrus tetrazona
AAACATTCTGAACTTCAATTCAAATATCCTGAATATTATGAATGTTATGAAACTCGGGATGGACCATCCCCTGATGACTTCATAACAGGCAAATTACATTAGTATATTTACAACCCACACAAACTTTCGACCATTCCCAACATTTTTTTTAATTTACAGTAGATCTCTATCTTTAAGCCCTTTCAAGCCACAAGCTTTTGAAAACCTAGCACCTAAAGGTTTAATTCCAGCATGAACTCTATATTTCAGTTCCTACCTCAGAATTTCAATGTGCTTTAAGAGTGGACTTATGTTATGGCATTTCAATTTTATATTTTATACTTGCATCATTTGGAAGAAAAACTCCAGAACACTTTAGAATATACAGAATGCACTTTGGAGAAACTCAGGTCAATGTAATGAACTATTGTTTGGTTTTAATGGCGACATTCTCTTCTGATCAAAATGAAAACATTACTGTAATAATCTTTAAAAAAAAAAGTCATGCTCCTGTCAGATGGTGACTTTTTTCCATTCTTCTCTAACTAGAAGGAGAAAGCTATTAAACCTTTTTTGCAGTAATATTAATTATATAACTTGAATATGATAAAAACCTTTTTTAGACTCTCAGACTGCAGTATCAGTGAAGAAGGTTATAAAGCTCTGTCTTCAGCTCTGAGATCAAACCCTTCACATATAAATTTGTAATTCAACACATTTCACATGATTAGGTATGTTACAGCAGTCTATTGTAATTCTCATTTGAGTCCAACTCCTCGCTATAAAGCTTTATCCAGCTGTTTTATCAAGAAAATTTGAATCACTAAAACTCTGATAAATATACAGTATATTTATGGTTTATGTAATTTATACCAATTAATTTTGCATTTTTGTATTTAATAACTATATTTCATGTATTTAACTCTGTGATTTGATTTATTTCTCCTGTAGGCTAAATGATTGTGGTTTAACAGACAAAAGCTGTTCAGCTCTGGCTTCAGTTCTTGAATCAGATTCCAGTCTGAAAGAGCTGAACATGAACAATAATAATCTGCAGGATTCAGGAGTGAAGCTGCTCTGCACTGGACTGAAGGATATTTATTGTACATTAAAGATACTGAGGTAAGTTCTGTGATAATCCCTAGTACTGTTTCAGCTCAGTGAAATTTATAGACTTTAGTTCTATGAACTCTACATTTCAGTTCCTACCACAGCATTTCAATATGGTTTCAGAGTGGTCTTTTGTTAGGGCATTTCTAAACTGTCATTTTCTTGTTTTTCAACCACTTTGAGTTTTTTTTGTTGTTGATGTGGATCATTTAAATGAAAGACTTTCAGACCTGTTGAGGTTTAATATAATCATGCACTTCATTTTTTAATTATTTAATGATTATCTCTGTGATGCACCTCTTAATATTAGCAATATTTATACATAAAAAG
>NC_056720.1:370133-370244 GCF_018831695.1 Puntigrus tetrazona
TGAAATAAGAGAAATAAAACAAGACTCAAATTTAAAACAAAACGGTACGAAAAAAACAATGTAATGAAAACTGGGTTAATGCACTGTGAATCAACATCACCTACCAGTGAA
>NC_056720.1:370269-370632 GCF_018831695.1 Puntigrus tetrazona
AAACACTTAATGAGGAAAAATCAACTTAAACAGTTGTAATCTTCTATGAACAAAAGAAACAAGATATTTACAGGCTGGTAGGCAGGAGGAAAAAAACACATACATTAAAGATGAAAACCGATGATAAAAACTGAATCAAACTGGAACTTAAATACACACATGAANCTAGACAATTAACAAAGTAGGTCACATTGGAGAACCTCAGGTGAATATAATGAACTATTGTAATGGTTTCAATTTGATCAAAATGAAATTATTATTGTAATAATCTTTAAATAAAGTCATTCTCCTGTCAGATGATGAATTGTTTTTCATTCTTCTCTAACTAGAAGGAGAAAGCTATTAAACCTTTTTGTAGAAATA
>NC_056720.1:370732-371887 GCF_018831695.1 Puntigrus tetrazona
TGGCTCTTGGGGGGTTGAACCACCCGCCCACTAAAATGATTGAGATTAAAAATGCCAGTTAAATTTTTTGTCTGAAAAGAAAAAAAATCCCATACACCTAGGATGCTTCGGAGTTATGTAAAACATCGAATTTTCATTTCAAATTTTCAAGGGGGAACTAACTCTTTAAGCATGTTCAACTACAGAGACAATCAGTGAGGAACCCACCACTTGTATATAGTCTAGTAATGTAATAAATACAGTTTATATATAACTAATGAAATATAATAGTTTTGAAATAATTTAGAAGTGCATTATTATTGTATTCCTTTTATAAAGTGTTATTCAGTACAAACATGCATTCCAAAGTGTAAACTATATAGCCTGATAAATTCACATCAATATGTCAATTTTCTTCTTTTCACAGGCTGTGTGGGTGTCATCTCACTGCTCTGTCCTCTATAAGTTTATCTTCAACTTTACAATCATCAAACTCTGTCCTGAAAGAGCTGGACCTGAGTAACAATGATCTGCAGGATTCAGGAGTGAAGCGTCTTTCTGATGGACTCAATAGTCCAGTCTCTAAACTGGAGATACTAAGGCATGAGTTTGAAATACTTCATTATTTATTCATTAAAAAATCCCAATGTTGAGTTCAATTCTGTATGCAACTACTGTGTTCATCTTGTATAGATTTTCCACATGTAATCTCACTGCACAGTCTTGTGGGAGTTTGTCTTCAGTTTTACAATCCTCAAACTCTGTCCTGAAAGAGCTGGACCTGAGTAACAATGACCTGCAGGATTCAGGAGTGAAGCTTCTTTTGGATGGACTGAAGAGTCCAAACTCTAAGCTGGAGATACTGAGGTTTGACTTTGAAACACTTCATTATTTATTTATTATTTAAAAAATCCAAATATTAAAATTAATTTTGTTTGTAATTACTGTATTCATATTATTTAGATTTTCCACATGTAATCTCACTGCACAGTCTTGTGGGAGTTTGTCTTCAGTTTTACAATCCTCAAACTCTGTTCTGAAAGAGCTGGACCTGAGTAACAATGATTTGCAGGATTCAGGAGTGAAGCTTCTTTCTGATGGACTCAATAGTCCAATTTCTAAACTGGAGATACTAAGGCATGAGTTTGAAAAACTTCATTATTTATTCATTAAAAA
>NC_056720.1:371987-375169 GCF_018831695.1 Puntigrus tetrazona
AACATGAACAATAATAATCTACAGGATTCAGGAGTGAAGCTGCTCTGCACTGGACTGAAGAATGCTAATTGTAAATTAGAGATACTGAGGTAAGTTTTGTGACAATCTCTAGGTTTAATTAGAACTCACATACATCTTTTAACATGGACCTAGATAATGTGCCAAATAATTGAGGACAGAACTGCTTGAGCTTAGTGTATTTGATAGGCTTTAATCCTTTAAGCAGATAATTGCGACAAAACCTCATACTTGTTAAAATAGACTTCAGTTCCTATGGTGAATATGGTGCAATATTTTATTTGTATTCCCAAATACTAAATGGCAGACATATAGTACTTTGATTCTAGACCAAAATAACACCATGATCCTATGCAAAGTGTTTGAGAAAACAAAAGAAATATTTCTGTAAGCAGCACTAGCTCTATTGATCCAGCCAGAGCGGCTCTGGTGGGACAGGCCTCGGTATAAATATCTATTATTTCCTGAATATTACTGATGAACTGATCAAAATGTAAGATACTGTTCATGTGTGTGTGTTACTACTAGTGTAAAAATGTAGTAATAAATGTTAACTGATCATAATGTATACTACTGTTCATATGGGTTTTACCATTTATTTAATATAATAAATTAGCACTTCTGTTTTATTGTCGGTTTTCTATTGTCTGCTAATTTAGAATGAGGATAAAACATTCTGAACTTCAATTCAAATATTCTGAATAATATGAATATTATGAAACTCGGAATGGACCATCCCCTGATAACTTCATAATAGGCAAATTACGTTAGTATATTTACAGCCCACGCAAACTTTCGACCATTCCCAACATTTTTTTTAATTTACAGTAGATCTCTATCTTTAAGTCCTTTCAAGCCACAAGCTTTTGAAAACCTAGCGCCTAAAGGTTTAATTCCAGCATGAACTCTATATTTCAGTTCCTACCTCAGAATTTCAATGTGGTTTAAGAGTGGACTTATGTTATGGCATTTCAAAACATAAATGTTCTTGTTTTATACTAATATAATTTGGATAAAAGACTTGATGAAAGAAACTCCAGAATATACAGAATGCACTTTGGAGAAACTCAGGTTAATGTAGTGAAATATTGTTTGGTTTTAATGACGACATTCTCTTCTGATCAAAATGAAAACATTACTGTAATAATCTGTAATATTACTGTAATTAATACTGTAATAATAAGTCATGCTCCTTTCAGATGGGGACTTTTCCTTTCTTCTCTAACTAGAAGGAGAAAGCTATTAAACCTTTTTTGCAGTAATATTAATTATATAACCTGAATATGATTTAAAAACCTTTTTTAGACTCTCAGACTGCAGTATCAGTGAAGAAGGTTATAAAGCTCTGTCTTNTGGATCATCAGGAGTGAAGNTTGTATATATAAATATTATATTAGAATATTTAGGTGCAGCTGCTGTTTTTTTGATGATAAATGTCAACACAGTTGTGTTAAAAGTTATAGGTAACTCAGAAATTTTGTGTGGGATTCAGTAGTTTGGGGCAATAATTAACATTTATGATTGTGGATATTTCTCATGAAAAAATATTCAGTGTGGCTAATTATTTTGATTGTGTAAATGATACTGAATGCAATGCACATTAATTTCCATCAAGATCAGATTCACAACACTGTAGATCCACTACAACAGATCTATATCACGTCTGAAGCTTCTTCTCATAAGGAGCTGCAGAATTACTGCTGTATCAACACAGACATCAGTTAAATACAACTATCCAGAGATGGTCTGAACTCAGATCATATTCTCTGTTAGTGGATCAGTAATCAAGTGTTTGGTGAATTCTGCTTCATAATTATAGAAAGAGCCAGCATTAAAAAAATCTCAATAAAATATATCAATATGAAGGTTTAGCTGTCACAAGCTAGTTATTGCTTTTTTTATCTCCTGCATAAAAACCAGAAAGATCTTGAGAATTTTAAGAATCGTGATCTAGTGAGCTTTTACCTGAGTTTCTTTTAATATTTGTTTGCCTTTTGTCTTTAAAAAAATAACAAAATAAATACATACATAAATACATTTATTTACTTAAGTGTTCAAGCTTTAAAAACTTGAACTAGGTCTGTTTGTTTTGGGCAGTGTTTGATAATCTTTAAATGTTTTGTGAAGCAGAGCACACTAAACTGAATCCTGCTTCATCTTGTATTCTGCAGGTTTTTGGGTCCTGCTGCAGATGAAGGCTGTCAGTATGTGACTGGAATCGTGGGTAAAAACCCGTTACTCCTGAAAGAGCTGAATCTGAGTGAACATGAACTAGAAGACACACGAGTGAATCAGATCTCTGCTCTACTGCAGGATAAACACTGTCAGATCAACACACTGAAGTGAGTATCTTACAACATTTCACATGTGTTGGAAACTTTTTTTGCTTCTTTTTAAGAAGAGACCAGAAGACTCTTGGTAAAGCAGGAGTTTGTTTTTATTTCGTTGCTGTAGTCATCTGCAAGAAGTCTTGAAGTAATCTTTAGGAAAATCGTCAAGCAATGTCCAAGAAAAAAAATCTAACTAAAACCTAGCACAGAGAAGTTTATATGTTTTAAGGGGAAGGAGTACATAGAGGTGGAGACCACTGAAACAAAAGTATGCAAATACAGAACAGGACCTTAGCCCAGAACAGGAAATTTCCAGATCCATCATCTATTTAGCATACAAGTGTCATTTAAACGCATAAGTGCTATAAACAAAAGGCACAGTTGTACCTTTTGATTAGGATTCACACTTAATTTGGGAAAACCTGCCAGATGTTCAGTAACTGAAAGACAAAAGATTACTGTCTCAGGGTTTGGACTTCCTGTGCTTATATTGTAAATTACAATATACTTTCAGACCGGAAGCTGTGTGTAACTTTTTATAAATTTGTAATTCAACACATTTCACATGACTAGTTATGTTACAGCAGTCTATTGTAATTCTCATTTGAGTCCAACTCCTCGCTATAAAGCTTTATCTAGCTGTTTTATCAAGAAAATTTGAATCACTAAAACTCTGATAAATATGCAGTATATTTATGGTTTATGTAATTTATACCAATTAATTTCGCATTTTTGTATTTAATAACTATATTGCATGTATTTAACTCTGATATTTGATTTATTTGTCTTGTAGGCTAAATGATTGTGGTTTAACAGACAAAAGCTGTTCAGCTC